>NC_069503.1:342639435-342671935 GCF_027579735.1 Bombina bombina
GATCACTCTTGGGAGAAGAACTAGAGGCAGGAAAATGTAAGCAGGATGATAACACCAAGGAAGTGTCAGCGCATCCACTGCTTCCGCCTGAACATCCCTGGACCTGGACAGGTATCTGGGAAGTTTCTTGTTTAGATGAGAGACCATGAGATCTATCTCTGGAAAACCCCACATCTGAACAATCTGAGAAAACACATCTGGATGGAGAGACCACTCCCCTGGATGTAAAGTCTGACAGCTGAGATAATCCGCCTCCCAATTGTCTACACCTGGGATATGCACCACAGAGATTAGACAGGAGCTGGATTCCGCCCAAGCAAGTATCCGAGATACTTATTTCATAGCTTGGGGACTGTGAGTCCCACCCTGATGATTGACATATGCCAATGTTGTGATTTTGTCTGTCTGAAAACAAATGAACGGTTCTCTCTTTAACAGAGGCCAAAACTGAAGAGTTCTGAGAATTGCACGGAGTTCTAAAATATTTCTTGGTAATCTCGCCTCTTGAGATTTCCAAACCCCTTGTGCTGTCAGAGATCCCCAAACAGCTCCCCAACCTGAAAGACTTGCATCTGTTGTGATCACAGTCCAGGTTGGCCGAACAAAAGAAGCCCTTTGAACTAAACGATGGTGATCTATCCACCACGTCAGAGAGTGTCGAACATTGGGATTTAAGGATGTTAATTGTGATATCTTTGTATAATCCCTGCACCATTGGTTCAGCATACAAAGCTGTAGAGGTCTCATGTGAAAACGAGCAAAGGGGATCACGTCCGATGCTGCAGTCATGAGACCTAAAACTTCCATGCACATAGCCACTGAAAGGAATGACTGAGACTAAAGGTGCCGGCAGGCTGCGACCAATTTTAAACGTCTCTTGTCTGTTAGAGACAGAGTCATGGACACTGAATCTATCTGGAAGCCTAAAAATGTGACCCTTGTCTGAGGAATCAAGAAACTTTTTGGTAAATTGATCCTCCAACCATGTTTCCGAAGAAACAGCACTAGTTGATTCATGTGAGATTCTGCAGAACGTAAAGACTGAGCTAGTACCAAGATATCGTCCAAATAAGGAAACACTGCAATACCCTGTTCTCTGATTACAGAGAGTAGGGCACCTAGAACCTTTGAAAAGGCTGTTGCTAGGCCAAATGGAAGAGCAACAAATTGGTAATGCTGGTCTAGAAAAGAGAATCTAAGGAACTGATAATGTTCTGGATGAATCGGAATATGAAGGTATGCACCCTGCAAGTCTATTGTGGACATATAATGTCCTTGCTGAACAAAAGGCAGAATAGTCCTTATAGTCACTATCTTGAAAGTTGGTACTCTTACATAACGATTCAAAATTTTCAGATCCAGATCTGGTCTGAATAAATTTTCCTTCTTTGGGACAATGAATAGATTTGAATAAAACCCCAAACCTTGTTCCTGAAAAGGAACTGGCATGATTACCCCTGAAGACTCCAGGTCTGAAACACACTTCAGGAAAGCCTGAGCTTTTACTGGATTTGCTGGGATATGTGAGAGAAATAATCTTCTCACAAGAGGTCTTACTCTGAATCCTATTTGATACCCTTGAGAGACTGGAAGTCTTCCTGAAATCTTTAGTAGCTTCCACATAATATTTCAATTCAACGTTCTTACCACATCCAAAGAATGTAAGGATCTTTCCAAAGAATTCTTAGGATTAGGACACAAGGAAGGGACAACAATTTCTCTACTAATGTTGTTAAAATTCACAACCTTAGGTAGAAATTGAAAAGAAGTCAGCAAAACTGCCTTATCCTGATGAAAAATCAGAAAAGGAGACTCACAAGAAAGAGCAGATAGCTCAGAAACTCTTCTAGCAGAAGAGATAGCCAAAAGGAACAACACTTTCCAAGAAAGTAGTTTAATGTCCAAAGAATGCATAGGCTCAAACGGAGGAGCCTGTGAAGCCTTCAAAACCAAATTAAGACTCCAAGGAGGAGAAATTGATTTAATGACAGGCTTAATATGAACTAAAGCCTGTACAAAACAGTGAATATCAGGAAGTATAGCAATCTTTCTGTGAAATAAAACAGAAAGAGCAGAGATTTGTCCCTTCAAGGAACTTGCAGACAAACCCTTATCCAAACCATCCTGAAGAAACTGTAAAATTCTAGGAATTCTAAAATAATGCCAAGAGAATTTATGAGAAGAACACAATGAAATGTAAGTCTTCCAAACTCTATAATAAATCTTTCTAGAGACAGGTTTACAAGCTTGTAACATAGTATTAATCACTGAGTCAGAGAAACCTCTATGACTCAGTACTAAGCGTTCAATTTCCATACCTTCAAATTTAATTATTTGAGATCCTGATGGAAAAACGGACCTTGAGACAGTAGGTCCGGCCTTAACGGAAGTGGACAAGGTTGGCAACTGGACATCTGAACCAGATCCGCATACCAAAACCTGTGTGGCCATGCTGGAGCCACCAGCAACACAAACGATTGTTCCATGATGATTTTGGAGATCACTCTTGGGAGAAGAACTAGAGGCAGGAAAATGTAAGCAGGATGATAACACCAAGGAAGTGTCAGCGCATCCACTGCTTCCGCCTGAACATCCCTGGACCTGGACAGGTATCTGGGAAGTTTCTTGTTTAGATGAGAGACCATGAGATCTATCTCTGGAAAACCCCACATCTGAACAATCTGAGAAAACACATCTGGATGGAGAGACCACTCCCCTGGATGTAAAGTCTGACAGCTGAGATAATCCGCCTCCCAATTGTCTACACCTGGGATATGCACCACAGAGATTAGACAGGAGCTGGATTCCGCCCAAGCAAGTATCCGAGATACTTATTTCATAGCTTGGGGACTGTGAGTCCCACCCTGATGATTGACATATGCCAATGTTGTGATTTTGTCTGTCTGAAAACAAATGAACGGTTCTCTCTTTAACAGAGGCCAAAACTGAAGAGTTCTGAGAATTGCACGGAGTTCTAAAATATTTCTTGGTAATCTCGCCTCTTGAGATTTCCAAACCCCTTGTGCTGTCAGAGATCCCCAAACAGCTCCCCAACCTGAAAGACTTGCATCTGTTGTGATCACAGTCCAGGTTGGCCGAACAAAAGAAGCCCTTTGAACTAAACGATGGTGATCTATCCACCACGTCAGAGAGTGTCGAACATTGGGATTTAAGGATGTTAATTGTGATATCTTTGTATAATCCCTGCACCATTGGTTCAGCATACAAAGCTGTAGAGGTCTCATGTGAAAACGAGCAAAGGGGATCACGTCCGATGCTGCAGTCATGAGACCTAAAACTTCCATGCACATAGCCACTGAAAGGAATGACTGAGACTAAAGGTGCCGGCAGGCTGCGACCAATTTTAAACGTCTCTTGTCTGTTAGAGACAGAGTCATGGACACTGAATCTATCTGGAAGCCTAAAAATGTGACCCTTGTCTGAGGAATCAAGAAACTTTTTGGTAAATTGATCCTCCAACCATGTTTCCGAAGAAACAGCACTAGTTGATTCATGTGAGATTCTGCAGAACGTAAAGACTGAGCTAGTACCAAGATATCGTCCAAATAAGGAAACACTGCAATACCCTGTTCTCTGATTACAGAGAGTAGGGCACCTAGAACCTTTGAAAAGGCTGTTGCTAGGCCAAATGGAAGAGCAACAAATTGGTAATGCTGGTCTAGAAAAGAGAATCTAAGGAACTGATAATGTTCTGGATGAATCGGAATATGAAGGTATGCACCCTGCAAGTCTATTGTGGACATATAATGTCCTTGCTGAACAAAAGGCAGAATAGTCCTTATAGTCACTATCTTGAAAGTTGGTACTCTTACATAACGATTCAAAATTTTCAGATCCAGATCTGGTCTGAATAAATTTTCCTTCTTTGGGACAATGAATAGATTTGAATAAAACCCCAAACCTTGTTCCTGAAAAGGAACTGGCATGATTACCCCTGAAGACTCCAGGTCTGAAACACACTTCAGGAAAGCCTGAGCTTTTACTGGATTTGCTGGGATATGTGAGAGAAATAATCTTCTCACAAGAGGTCTTACTCTGAATCCTATTTGATACCCTTGAGAGACAATGCTCTGAATCCATTGATTTTGGACAGAATTTATCCAAATATCCTTGAAAAACCTTAATCTGTCCCCTACCAGCTGAGCTGGAATGAGGGCCGCACCTTCATGTGGACTTAGGGGCTGACTTTGGTTTCTTAAATGGCTTGGATTTATTCCAATTTGAGGAAGGCTTCCATTTGGAAACAGATTCCTTGGGGGAAGGATTGTGTTTTTGTTCCTTATTTTGGCGAAAGGAACGAAAACGGTTAGAAGCCTTAGATTTACCCTTAGGTTTTTTATCCTGAGGCAGAAAAACTCCCTTTCCCCCAGTAACAGTTGAAATAATAGAATCCAACTGAGAACCAAATAAATTATTACCTTGGAAAGAAAGAGATAGTAATCTAGATTTAGATGTCATATCAGCATTCCAAGATTTAAGCCACAAAGCTCTTCTAGCTAAAATAGCTAAAGACATGGATCTAACATCAATTTTGATAATATCAAAAATGGCATCACAAATAAAATGATTAGCATATTGCAGTAAGCGAATAATACTAGATATGTATCCAATTCTTGTTGGGCTAAATTCTCCAACCAGAAAGTTGATGCAGCCGCAAAATCAGCCAAAGAAATTGCAGGTCTGAGAAGATGACCTGAATATAAATAGGCTTTCCTTAGATAAGATTCAAGCTTCCTATCTAAAGGATCCTTAAAGGAAGTACTATCTTCCATAGGAATAGTGGTACGTTTAGCAAGAGTAGAAATAGCCCCATCAACTTTGGGGATTTTTTCCCAAAACTGTATAGAATTTGCTAGTAAAGGATACAATTTTTTAAACCTTGAAGAAGGAATAAAAGAAGTACATGGCTTATTCCATTCATTAGAAATCATATCAGAAATAGCATTTAAACGTTTATTAGACTTAACGTCAAGAGTACTGGTTACCTCATTATCCAAAGTAATTAACACTTCTTTTAATAAAGAACGCATATACTCTATTTTAAATAAATAAGAAGATTTGTCAGTGTCAATATCTGTCGAAGGATCTTCTGTATCAGATAGATCCTCATCAGAGGAGGATACATTATTATGTTGTTGGTCATTTGAAATTTCATCAACTGAATGAGAAGTTTTAAAAGACCTTTTACGTTTATTAGAAGGTGGAAATGCAGACAAAGCCTTCTAGATAGAATCAGAAACAAATTTTTTAAAATTCATAGGTATATCATGTACATCAGAAGTTGATGGAACTGCAACCGGCAATGTACTATTACTGATGGACACACTATCTGCATGTAAAAGTTTATCATGACAACTATTACAAATGACATTCGGAGAAATAATTTCCACAATCTTACAACAAATGCACTTAGCTTGGGTAGAACCGATGTCAGGCAGCAATGTTCCAGCAGATACTTCTGAGGCAGGATCAGATTGAGACATCTTGCAAAATGTAAAAGAAAAAAACAACATATAAAGCAAAATTATCAATTTCCATATATGACAGTTTCAGGAACGGGAAAAAAATGCAAATAGCATAGCCCTCTGATAGAGAAAAAGGCAGGAGGCCAACATCAATGGGGTATTAAAATAATGAAAAAGTTTGGCGCCAAGTATGACGCACAACATAACTGAAAACTTTTTTGGCGCCAATAATAACCAGAAATGACACACTCAAGTCACTAATGACGCAAACGTGTGTAAGGCTTCGGCGTCATAGATGTATTTTTCGCGGGAAAAAATTCTCAAGCCAAGAATGATGCAATAAAGTCTAGCATTTGGCGCACCCGTGGGCCTAATACCGCCCGCAATTTGCAAGAAAGTAGTCAATTGAAAAAAATATAAAAAAAAATTCCTGAGGAGGAAAAACCTAAGAGGATGCGCTTGGAACACAGGTTATCAAAGTAGGACCTAACACTTTATGATTGGGTTTGTACCCGTATGCATAAATAAATATAAACAGCACAGTGTTTGGTATGTGTGAAAAATTTATAATAATGAGGAAAAAAATTGTGAGTAAAACAGGTGCTCTGGACAATTTGTGTATAATATTAGTGATACATTGAAATAATCAGATATCACAGATAAACAATGATATTTGTGGCGATGAGTAAAATATATAAAAAGTACTTATCAATGTCCCAAAAAAATGCTGTGATGTAAAAAATAAGTGTCCAATCCTAATATGTGAACGGTGATGTGTTCAGGTGTTTGGCGTGCTCCTCTTGTGTCCCGCGGTGCGATGGGTCAGGGTGTCTAGAATGGAAGATAAACAAGGGGCGCCAACATAGTGTGAATTGTTAAAACAACAAATATAAAAGTGATGTGCAAAAAACTACTCACAAGGAAAGTGGCACCTTAAATGAATAAGGTGCGATAAAGCAGGCTGACATTCAAATTCCAGCAGTCAGTACGCTGGAGGTCTCACCCAGAGGACCTGTGGAATCCAGATAGGCGTCTAGAAAGTAGCACCCACGTTTTTTAGGGCCAATGGCCGGACCAGGTGAGCTGCAAGCTGATAGGTGTTCTCCTGCTGCACTCACACCACCGAGACTTTTTCTCCAAAACTGACAGTGTCAGTGTATGAAAGGTTCTGTGGTAAAAGTCCTGTTTCAAAAACAAGTGGATCGTGGAAAGAAGCAAAAATACCGGGTCGTGGTATAAAACAAACAGTATTTATTTTGCAACGCGTTTCTCAGTCTATTCCAGACCGTTTCATCAGGCATAATCATAGTCAACAATAGAGATCTATTTAAACCCACAGTGACCCAGAATTGAAACAAAAGATCAACTCTATGAACAATGTTGCAATTGCAAAAAACATTTAACTTTTGATACATTGTATAAATTGGTTTGAACAATTGTGACCGCACAGATAACACTTAAATAAAAAGTATATAAAAAAAATCCCATTCGCAATTACCAAATATATCTGGAAAAAAATATATATATCATAGTAAACTGGACATATATTAACATGTGTGTATATGTATATCTCATCTCCTGGTTGGATTCGAACCCAGGACCTAATGTGTGCTAGGCAATGGATAAATCAAAAGGCTACCTTTATGTCTTGTTTAAATTTCTTGCAAAAAGGATTAGTATTGATACAAAATATAAAAATTGATCTACATGTCTCACAATGTCTAGAAGATAATCTTATTTGGTGTTTTTTTAAATGACTCTAATTTTTAAAACCAAACTAAAAGGAATTTTCTTATAAATATAAAACTAAAAAAGAAATGTTCGTGACAAATGCTTACTATAAATAAGTGACATATAAAAATTATAAAAATATATGTGTATATATATATTATCCATGCTCGCTTAACATACAGAAGGTCCCAAGTTCGAGTCCAGTGGAAATATATATATACACATATATTTTTATAATTTTTATATGTCACTTATTTATAGTAAGCATTTGTCACGAACATTTCTTTTTTAGTTTTATATTTATAAGAAAATTCCTTTTAGTTTGGTTTTAAAAATTAGAGTCATTTATTAAAAACACCAAATAAGATTATCTTCTAGACATTGTGAGACATGTAGATCAATTTATATATTTTATATCAATACTAATCCTTTTTGCAAGAAATTTAAACAAGACATAAAGGTAGTCTTTTGATTTATCCATTGCCTAGCACACATTAAGTCCTGGGTTCAAATCCAACCAGGAGATGAGATATACATATACACACATGTTAATATATGTCCAGTTTACTATGATATATATATTTTTTTCCAGATATATTTGGTAATTGCGAATAGGATTTTTTTATATACTTTTTATTTAAGTGTTATCTGTGCGGTCACAATTGTTCAAACCAATTTATACAATGTATCAAAAGTTAAATGTTTTTGCAATTGCAACATTGTTAATAGAGTTGACCTTTTGTTTCAATTCCGGGTCACTGTGGGTTTAAATAGATCTCTATTGTTAACTATGATTATGCCTGATGAAACGGTCTGGAATAGACTGAGAAACGCGTTACAAAAAAAAATACTGTTTGTTTTATACCACAACCCGGTATTTTTGCTTCTTTCCACGATCCACTTGTTTTTGAAACAGGACTTTTACCACGGAACCTTTCATACACTGACACTGTCAGTTTTGGAGAAAAAGTCTCGGTGGCGTGAGTGCAGCAGGAGAACACCTATCAGCTTGCAGCTGACATGGTCCGGCCATTGGCCCTAAAAACCGTGGGTGCTACTTTCTAGACGCCTATCTGGATTCCACAGGTCCTCTGGGTGAGACCTCCAGCGTACTGACTGCTGGAATTTGAATGTCAGCCTGCTTTATCGCACCTTATTCATTTAAGGTGCCACTTTCCTTGTGAGTAGTTTTTTGCACATCACTTTTATATTTGTTGTTTTAACAATTCACACTATGTTGGCGCCCCTTGTTTATCTTCCATTCAATTGAAAAAAAGACTAAACGCCAAAAAAATTCTCGCGCCAAGAATGACGCAATAAAGTCTAGCATTTGGCGCACCCGCGGGCCTAATACCACCCGCAATTTACAAGAAAGTAGTCAATTGAAAAAAAGACTAAACGCCAAAAAAATTCTCGCGCCAAGAATTGACTCTCTTCACGTCCCTCTGACATTCGCTGTACTATGAGAGGAATCAGGCTTCAACATTGCTGAGAAGCGCATATCAACGTAGAAATCTTAGCACAAACTTACTTCACCACCTCCATAGGAGGCAACGTTTGTAAAACTGAATTGTGGGTGTGGTGAGGGGCTGTATTTATAGGCATTTTGAGGTTTGGGAAACTTTGCCCCTCCTGGTAGGATTGTATATCCCATACGTCACTAGCTCATGGACTCTTGCCAATTACATGAAAGAAAGTTTATTTTGACTTGAGTGTCCCTATAATTATGTGTAGTATATACTTTAATTATATATTTTGCCCCCCCCCTCCCCTTCCTATAATTTAACTCTAAAAAAGTGTGAGTTTTTAAATTCTGAGAATAGGAATATTGTAGACTCCACAAGTCTAAACCAACCTTATATATTGGTTTACAGCAGAGGTGATACAATACTGCAAAATGACAAAGTGATAAGCCTTGTATACTCCTGGATTGGTTTCTGCGAATAAGGCAAATGATGGAAGAATTGGTCCATTGAAAAACAACTGTAGCAAACAAGGTGTCATTGTATTCAAAACATTTTCACACTTGATCAGTATGTTAAAGTATTGAAACCTATAGAAATATTGTGTAATTACAAGGTGTTTCTCTTGCAAGGTGTATCCAGTCCACGGATTCATCCTTACTTGTGGGATATTCTCATTCCATACAGGAAGTGGCAAAGAGAGCACACAGCAGAGCTGTCCATATAGCTCCCCCCTAGCTCCACCCCCCAGTCATTATCTTTGCCGCTCTAGCAGTAGGGCATCTCCACGGGAGGGTAAAGTAAATGTGGTGTTAGATACTCTGATTCAGGCTAGAAAGCCTGTCACCAGGAAAATTTACCATAAGATATGGCGGAAATATCTTTGTTGGTGTGAATCCAAGGGTTACTCGTGGAGTAAGATTAGGATTCCAAGGATATTGTCTTTTCTCCAAGAGGGATTGGAGATATCTGCTCTGTCTATTCTTTTACACAAGCGTCTGGCGGAAGTACCAGACGTTCAAGCGCTTGCTCAGGCTTTAGTCAGAATCAAGCCTGTCTATAAACCAGTTGCTCCGCCATGGAGTCTAAATTTAGTTCTTTCAGTTCTTCAAGGGGTTCCGTTTGAACCTATACATTCCATAGATATTAAGTTATTATCTTGGAAAGTTTTGTTTTTGGTAGCTATATCTTCTGCTCGAAGAAGATGTAATTCACCCTATCTGGTGTTCCATGCAGATAAGGTAGTTTTACGTACCAAACCTGGTTTTCTTCCTAAGGTTGTTTCTAATAAGAATATTAACCAGGAAATCATTGTTCCTTCCCTGTGTCCTAATCCGGCTTCTAAGAAGGAACGGCTATTACACAATCTTGATGTGGTTCGTGCTTTGAAATTCTATTTACAAGCAACTAAAGATTTCAGACAAACATCATCCTTGTTTGTCGTTTATTCTGTTAAGAGGAGAGGTCAGAAAGCGACTGCTACCTCTCTTTCCTTCTGGCTGAAAAGCATCATCCGATTGGCCTATGAGACTGCTGGGCAGCAGCCTCCTGAACGAATTACAGGTCACTCCACCAGAGCTGTGGCTTCCACATGGGCTTTCAAGAATGAGGCTTCTGTTGAACAGATTTGTAAGGCAGCGACTTGGTCTTCACTGCATACTTTTGCCAAATTTTACAAATTCGATACTTTTGCTTCTTCGGAGGCTATTTTTGGGAGAAAGGTTTTGCAAGCAGTGGTGCCTTCCGTTTAGGTTACCTGTCTTGTTCCCTCCCTTCATCCGTGTCCTAAAGCTTTGGTATTGGTATCCCACAAGTAAGGATTAATCCGTGGACTGGATACACCTTGCAAGAGAAAACAGAATTTATGCTTACCTGATAAATTACTTTCTCTTGCGGTGTATCCAGTCCACGGCCGCCCTGGCATTTAAGTCAGGTTAAAAAATTTTTTGTTTAAACTACAGTCACCACTGCACCCTATGGTTTCTCATTTTCTCCTAGCCTTCGGTCGAATGACTGGGGGGTGGAGCTAGGGGGGAGCTATACGGACATCTCTGCTGTGTGCTCTCTTTGCCACTTCCTGTAGGGAATGAGAATATCCCACAAGTAAGGATGAATCCGTGGACTGGATACACCGCAAGAGAAAGTAATTTATCAGTTAAGCATAAATTCTGTTTTTGTGTCCCATTAAGCATAGAAAACAGCTATAGCTTCAGTAGATTTTGCTTTTTGTCTGTATGTGCTTCAACTCACTCACTTTGAATATAATTATAAGCATTTACAAACAATGTTCAGGCTAAGATAAATATATTACTCCACTTATCTACTTCCACCAGCACATATGTGAGCTATACCCTTTTACTTCCACTTATTTCTTATCAAAATGTATTGTATTTGTATATTATTGCCACCCTTGTTAAAGAGACTGGAACCCCCAAAAATTCACTTCTATTTTCAAATGTGCCGTGTTCTCTTGGTATCCCTTGTTGAAAAAGAATATGCACATATCCTACACTAGTGGGCGCTAGCTGCTGATTGGTGCCTGTACACATTTGTCTCTTGTGATTGGTTAACTGGATGTGATCATGATCAGCTAGCTACCAGTAGTGCAATGTTGTTCTTTCAGCAAAAGATAATAAGAGAATGAAGCAAATTTAATAATAAAAGTGAATTTAAAAGTGTCTTAAAACTACATGCTCTATCTGACCCATCCACGTTGACTTTCCTTTCCACTGAAATTGATTTTACTCTTCAGCATCACCTACAAGGAGGGTCAATCTCTTTTACAACATACATTTTCCAAGGCGCAATGTAGCATAGGGTACACATTCAACATATATCTCTCTCAATAGGTAGATTGGGGGAGCCCATAATTATATATGTTTTATTTTAACCATCCATTTGCATGCTTTACAATGTGTGTGTGTCTTCTTTTTGTTTAATATTAATGGATGCATACACGTAATGTAAGTTATTTTAATATAATGGAGCAACTGGTCTCAGGCACATGGTAAGAGATTGTATAATGATTTGGTAAAGAACTAGTTGGTCTAAATTCTACAGCAGTTGAAGTTTATTTAATTCATCTAAAAAGTATAACAGGGACAATAGAAAAGGCAAACACCCTCATTACGCGTTACAGTTATACCTCTATCCCTGTGCTAGACGTCTATGAGCAGTGCCTGCGACTCATAGGCTGCTGTGTAGTTGTCTCTGCAGGGGGAGAGTACGTTTTTATTTTATTTACTTATACAAGTTACTTGGATATCACTAAAGTGAATTAAAAGCCTTTAGTCTAACAATAAACAGTTCTATCTATACAGAGCATTTTGGCCTTTTAAAAGGGCCATTGTAATGCAAATGTTAACACTTGCATCCCTGTAACTCCAACCCTGCAAATGGTTTAAATACATAGTTAAAGTTCTGTGTAAGAGCCGCAGAGCACTGCCGGTCCCAATCACATACTTCTGCTAACACATAATTACTCACACAACCCAGCTGTTGTTGGACAGATTTAATTTGTCATAATATTTTTTCATTTGTGTATGAAAAAAAGTTTTGCTATCTATTTTCAATATTTAGTTGCCCACCTTAAAGTGATGGTGAACTCTCCACTTTATAAAAACAGTTCCGGAATGTTATCAATATTTTAGATGGCGTTTAATACCCTGCGCTCTGCCGTCCACTTCAAAAGTAAATTTTTCTAATGGTTTGAATTGTTGTCCGATCAGCTCTCTCCCCTTAAGGAACATTTGTTGTAGCTAGAGTTCTGAGTAGACCGTTAGCTCACAGAAAAATTTACTTTTGAAGGGGGTGGCAGAGCGTGGGGTATTTGAATTTCATATCTATATTAAAATGTAAGTTACAGCGCATCTTCATTACAACTGATGAATTAAACTCCATCTAAAATATCACTAACATACCAGGGGCGCGATCCGATATACGGCGTACTTTTCGGCGCAAGCGAGGTAACCTGCTCCGCCCGTAGTTTCACCTCGCACATCGGGGTATTATATATACGGCGCCGGCAGTTGCTAAAGTGCCGTAAGTCGGACAAACTAGCGATGTCCAGAAATAAGCGTAAGTACAAATTTCTGGAGTCGCCAGTGACTTACGGCACTTTAGAAACTGCTGTCGCCTACAAAAACTAACTAAAGTATTAAATCTCCCGTAACTGTCTAACACACCTCCCAAAAATAGCCCGACACGTATACCCCTCTATCCACAATCCCCCCTCTCACTCCTAACAATAAATGTATTAACCCCTAAGCTGCCGCTCCCGGATCCCGCCGCCACCTATATTATATGTATTACCCCCTAATCCGATCCCCCTACACCGCCGCCACCTATATTAAATATATTACCCCCTAATCTGATCCCCCTACACCACCGCCACCTATATTAAATATATTACCCCCTAATCTGATCCCCCTACACCGCCGCCACCTATATTAAATTTATTAACCCCTAATCTGATCCCCCTACACTGCCGCCACCTATATTAAATATATTACCCCCCTAATCTGATCCCCCTACACTGCCGCCACCTGCCACAGCGTGGCCGGTCTTCAGTTCCAGCGTGGCCGGTCTTCAGTTCCAGAGTCAACGGTCTTCAGCTCCACGGTCATCGGTCTTCAACTCCTCCGCTCTGCGCCGGCTGGTTCCTGGAAGAAGAGGTCGCCGCTTGGAAGAAGACTTCACCGCCTGGAACAGGACCTTCTCCGCCGGTCTTCAGGACAGGTAAGGAACACTTGGGGGTTAGACTTAGGTTTTTTTAAGGGGGGATCCGGTGGGTTTTAGAGTAGGGGTGTGTGGGTGGGGGGTTGTAATGGGGGAGGATTGTTCTTTTTTTTTACAGATAAAAGAGCTGATTACTTTGGGGCAATGCCCCGCAAAAGGCCCTTTTAAGGGCTGGTAATAGAGCTGATTACTTTTGTAATTTAGTTTAGGGTAGGGAAATTTTATTATTTTGGGGGGCTTTTTTATTTTATTAGGGGGCTTAGATTAGGTGTAATTAGCTTAAAATTCTTGTAATATTTATTTTTTGCAATTTAGTGTTTGTTTTTTTTGTAATATAGTTTAATTTATTTAATTGTATTTTAGTTTAGATAATTGTAGTTTATTTAATTAATTTATTGATAGTGTAGTGTTAGGTGTATTTGTAACTTAGGTTAGGATTTATTTTACAGGTAATTTAGTAATTATTTTAACTAGGTAGCTATTAAATAGTTATTAACTATTTAATAGCTATTGTACTTAGTTAAAATAAATACAAAGTTACCTGTAAAATAAATATAAACCCTAAAATAGCTACAATGTAATTATTAATTATATTGTAGCTATCTTAGGGTTTATTTTATAGGTAAGTATTTAGTTTTAAATAGGAATAATTTAGTTAATAATATTAATATTATTTAGATTTAGTTAAATAATAATTAAATTAGGGGTATTAGGGTTAGACTTAGGTTTAGGGGGTAATATATTTTATGTAGGTGGCGGCGGTGTAGGGGGATCAGATTAGGGGTTAATAAATTTAATATAGGTGGCGGCGGTGTAGGGGGATCAGATTAGGGGTTAATATATTTAATAAAGGTGGCGGCGGTGTAGGGGGATCAGATTAGGGGTTAATAAATTTAATATAGGTAGTGGCAGTGTAGGGGGGTCAGATTAGGGGGTAATATATTTAATATAGGTGGAAGCGGTGTAGGGGGGTCAGATTAGGGGGTAATATATTTAATATAGGTGGCGGCGGTGTAGGGGGGTTAGATTAGGGGGTAATATATTTAATATAGGTGGTGGCAGTGTAGGGGGTCAGATTAGGGGGTAATATATTTAATATAGGTGGCGGCGGTGTAGGGGGGTCAGATTAGGGGGTAATATATTTAATATAGGAAGTGGCGGGGTCCGGGAGCGGCGGTTTATGGGGGTTAAACACTTTATTAGGTATTGCGGTGGGGTATTGCGGTTGACAGGTAGATAGACATTGCACATGCGTTAGGTGTTAGGTTTTATTTTGCAGGCAGTTTAGGGAGTTTCGGTGCTCCAATACTCAGCGTAAGGCTTACTACGCCTGCATTTTGTGGCGAGGTGAAAATGGAGTAAGATTTCTCCATTTTCGCCACGTAAGTCCTTACGCTGTATATTGGATACCAAACTGTGCGTGTTTTGTATATCACTCTATGGGCCAAAAAACTACGGCCGAAGGGTGAAATATACGAGCGTAACTTCTATGTTACGCCGTATATAGGATACCAAACCAGCGCAAATTTTGGCGACGCTGCATATTGGATCGGGCCCCAGATCTGTTTTTATAAAGAAGAAAGATTACCATAACTTTAACTAATAGCAAAAAAACTGCATATAACTATAAATAAAGGTATCTTACAAAAACAGGGCATAAACAGTTAAGAAACATTTTACTTAATATAAAGAACATAAAACATCATTTAGTTGAAATAAAGTTATACTTAAATGCATTAAAAAAAAATAATCCAAAAGGGATGATGTCTGTCTGGGGAAACAGTAGCCCTAACATGTTTTGGAGCCACTCCCTTCCTTGTGTATTTTTTTTAATGCAAGTATAACTTTTTATAGAATTTAAATGTTATTTATATGTTTTTTAAATTTAATTAAATTATGTTGTAACTATTCATGCGGCGTCTCTTTAAATCTTAAAATGTTAGACCTACTAATTACAACCTGAATATCTGGCAAGTATATTCAAAAATGAAAAGGTACTTTAATTATTAATACGACAAGTAAGATTGTTAAAATGAAAAAATAATAATTTGTATTCATTTAAAAATACATTATATTTGTTTGTTGAGGGTGCAGAATATTAAAATCATATTAAGGAATTAAAAGGCCATGTGTGAAAATATATTAATGATACAAGTTTTAAAATCATTTGCTGCTTCAGTAAACTTTAAAACTGAATTATTAACACCTTTTGAATTGCAACAACTATTGACAACTCTTTGGTAAATGATATCTTCCTCTGCAGACTAGAGATGTACTTCGTTTAATTCATATTAATTGGTTTCCAAGCGTTCCTTGACTAATCTAGAATGGTTAATTTTATACTAATAGTAATAGATAATCATTACACTGACTGTGTTGTAAGGTTAATGAATACAAAGTTAATTAATCTGAAACTCAATAAAGTATAGAAAATAATTAAAAATCAGTTTACCAAAGTGTTTTAGTGTTATTAGTTTACAATTGTACTGTTAATTCACAGTTTAAAGGGGGTCATAACTTCTTCATGGAATTAATGAAAACTTAGTACTAACAACATATTTACAATTTTTTTTTGTTAATTACAGAAGCTGATTTCAGTGATAGAGGATATGTTGGTGTCTATTTTTTTTTAGCAGAAAATCATTGATCTCCTTTTTGTTCAGTTTGTCCAATAGCACAAAGTTTGGCTCAAATGCAAACAAAATGCTGTGTTTTCTGATGTGGTATGTGTAAAACTATAACAGTGTAACGTCAAACCACTTATAATGAAGCAGTGGCCTTTAATAACTTTATTTTGCAAACAACTCACAAGGAATATTTTTAAAGTGTTTAGGTTTTATCAAATTGTACATGGATTTTTACTTAATACATTTCATGCATCTGCTTCCATATGCTACACTCCAGTGTCTATTCCAATACTCTAGTGCCACACCATGTAGTTCATGAACTGCACATAAGTGTATTTTTATACCTTTTAGCTTGTGAATACCATAGGAAACATTAGTTGGTCTATAGTCAATGAGTAATAACCACACAACACATTATTATTGTTTATTGAGTAGCTACCTTAGTGGAGATATGACTGTCCTGTTCCCCTTGATTTTATCTTCCGTGCAACTCAGACACAGTAGAAAAAGGCCAACAAGGGAGAACAGGAAACAGGTAATAGTGCTTACATTAAAAAAGTGCAGAAGAATCCTGCATGCTTTTCTTTCATGAAGTGGACCGTCCACTCTTATTGACTTCCTTTACTGACTTCTAAATAATCAGTTCATCTGAAAAAGTAGTCTATAGTTGCCCTGTATAATTAGCAGCTTTCTATAGCCTCTTTTGCCACGATGCAGACTGTTCCTGGTATGCTCAAACTTCTAGATGTCCTTCATTTTGTAGTCATGGTTAATTTTAGTCAGTCTCTAGTGTGGTAGTGTGAATGAGCCAGTCTTCCTTTTTAAAGCATCTTAAGACTGTTTTACATACTCCCTTTCTATATGTCACAGGAGCAAAGGCAAACAACAAATATGACTTTTTGAGTGACTGAGACCCCCAATGCGCTGGGGGCAATAGATTTATATAGCTGTCAAACCACCAAAAGGAGAGAGAAGATATACAGGAAATGTTACCATTCTCTTTACATCCAGATGCTATGGGATAAAAATCTAAATATTATAGGTGTCTAGTCTCAGTTATACTAAAATTACTAGTGAAATCATTATTATTACTACACCATTCAGTAGAGTATTTTGATAGACCTTAATCAGAGTAGTCTATACCTATGCATGCTGCCATCCTTTATTATGGTGGCTGCATTACTGAGGGTCATAATTTACTGACTGTTCACTGTATATTCAATTCATGTACTAAACCTCAAAAAAATATTTATAAAAATACTTTCAAAGTCAATTTCAGTTGTACTTCAACTTTTCCTATGTTTAATGTGTTACTTTATAAAATGATCTATCAAATATTATGAGGCAGTCCCTTCCTGGCTTTTTCTGTTAGTTAAGTTTGTTTTATCTTTTAAATAGGTATATGATCCTGGTATATAAAGTTATAGGTTAGTAATCTCCAAAAATGTTATTTTTGTGGCCAAATAGGATTTTATTATTTCATTTAGTGAGCCAGAGAACACGTTTAATGAATACTGAAAAAAACATCTCACCTTTTTATTTCTAAAATTCATTTTGACCATTGACTCCCTTATGCTATATAAATGCAGTAGAAGGCTGTGTTAAAGCATAATAGATGCAAATGTGCTGTTAAAGGAAACCATACTTGAAAAACTGCTTGTTAGAACTTGTCAGTATGCCATAGATTTCTGATTGCTTCATAGTGAAGCCAGTGAAGAATGCCAAAACCAGTATCAATATAAATTATGTAAAACAAAAAAAAAAAAGATGAAGCATGGGGCAGAGCTTGCGCAGACACTGAGCGGTCGCATTGCACTCTATCTCCGGGTAAATTTAACTTTTATACTTGACTGCCCGACTGCTCAGCTCAGCTTAAAAACACACCAGGTGAATATCTAATGTTGGGGACCACCGCTATTGAGACTCAGCCTATGATGATCATCCTTAAGAGAGTATAAGCTACTTTTTTTCGAACTGGCTATGCTGAAATTATTTGGGAGCGGCCATGCTCCCACACACGTGGCGAGTTATCACTCTACATGTAAGCTTTCAGAACGCTTTATGCAGTGCTGATATTGCATCTCCAGCTAACGGGGACCTTATGAAAACACACTAGAGAGATTGCCAGTTCTGAACTGAGAGTAATACACAACTCCCACGGCATGTAAGCTAAAGTTATCCGGCTATCCAGGTTGTATCTGCCATATTGGATCCGTATGACAGACTGTAAATATTTATCTTGAATACTAAAACTCTGCTTCTAGGAATCAGCTCCCTATTACAGCGATACCAGGAGGCCTTCACAACATCCCTTAAGGCTGCATGTAATTCCTCTACTATTGCTTCATCTGCTGAAATTACCCAAGATGATATGTTTGAATCTCAATATTACGGAGCTGTTGCTGATTCACCACTGGGAAATGTGGCTGACTCAGGGTTCATTAATCTCCGAGATACCGATGGGAGCTGGGATACAGAGGCGCCTTTTGGATTTGTTTTGCAGACCGAGGAGGAATTGGAGCGGAATTTATTTGGAGTTAGATAACTGTAAAGGGACAATTAACTTTGTTCATTTGTGCGCTTGTACCCGAGTGCATTGGACATTGTTACCATATTGCATCTGCTTCAGAGAACTAATGCTTAATACCCAGGAATACAACCAAACCGGAGTAGGTTAATAAACAGTAGGGAAGACTGACAACATGGACTGTCATACAAGTGGTCTGGATTGGATCTGAAGTTGAGATTAATACCTCTTATTGTCTGGTATGATGTTCTGCTAAACTGATGACTTCCGCAAAAGAGGTGCTATACAGAAACTAATTTTTCTCTTATTCATACTGAAAAAATGTTAACCCTGGTTTGTTTCTGTTTATATTTCTATTTTTTGTTCATTGTACTTCACATTATTAGGATACAGTATGGCCATTTACTATCTCTAACTATGCATAGAGTATCTCATGGAAAAGATAACCTAGGAAGACCGCATACCTTATAACCCTTATTGAGCCATTTTTTGCTCAGCTGTCTACGGCCAAGACAACAAGTTTTAGAGACATGGGCCCATATTTATCAAAGTCTGGCGGACCTGATCCGAGCAATATGCTTTCCGGCGAGCAATATGCTTGCCGGCGAGCAATATGCTTACCATATTCAGCATTGCACCAGCAGCTCACAGGAGCTGCTGGTGCAACGCCGCCCCCTGCAGACTCGCGGCCAATGGGCCGCCAGCAGGGGGGTGTCAATCAACCCGATCATACTCGATCGGGTTGATTTCCGGCGATGTCTGTCCGCACGCTCAGAGCAGGCAGACAGGTTATGGATCAGCGGTCTTTGTGACCACTGCTTCATAACTGCTGTTTCATACGGAGCTTGATAAATATGCCCCAGTGGCTTGATAATTGTTCAACTGTAGTACTCCATAAGCCAACTACCTTGTTTCTGATGTTTACTGTGTTGCATAGTCACCACATATTTGAAATGTTTTTGCAGTAACCGATCACATATAGGATATTTTTATGATGACAGAGAGGTTGGAAACCCCAGACCTTTAAATGTGTACGGGACAAATACTTATAGTCAGTTATGTTTATGTTTTATTCAACACATATAATAGTTTTATTCTCCACATATAATAGTGCCTAAATATTACTTCCTTTATGTGCAACTAAATTTAATAGTTTAGATGACACTATGTATGTTTATTTTTCCTGCACACCAGAGGTTAAATGCTAATGTGTCCACTTACAGAATATGTTGCTACCTGTTTCGCTCAGGGTAAAATATCAGTCACCTTTTGGTTATCATTATAACTATGCTCCTTATTTTCTTATTAGTGTCACGAATATCTCAGGATTCAGCTGCTAAGGAGTTAACTTTGTTGAGCTTGGACTCAAAACAGTTATTTGTTTTTCAAGAAGAATTGTGTTTGTGTCTTCTTTGAAGTGCCAGGAGCATCATAAATGCTTGGCAGTGTAAACAGGACAGACTTTTATGGCCTAAGCTGTCTGTAACAGGGCATGATGTAGAACAGGGCCCCCCAGCACATCTCATGAGGAGGTCAATAAAGGGACATGGGTTATGTATATATGTGTTTTAAAACTGCTATACCCTTAAAGGAAGGTAAATATGACAACCTATGGCATATTTGATATCAAACCGACTCTCCCAATAAAACTAAAAGGTTCTAGATATGTAAATATAGAAATTTCTTACCTAGCAGAAATTATACTGGATTGTATAAATTCAGGCAAGAAATTAGTCTATTGAAGGTTGTAAAGACAGGGGGGTTTCTTAGCCCGCCCAGGAGGGTGTGGTTAAGCAACCTGATCTCTGAAAAGTAGGGTTTAAGAATCTTATTTTTTAACAATAAGATGTTCATTCTACATGGGAGGCTGCTTGCTACAGCGTGAGTGACAACTTTTCTTCTTCCCCATCTCCCTGGGGGCAGACTCATAAGCTAGTAAAGTATTAGGTCTGTTATTTCTCTCCTTTTTATTTTAAAACACTGTTTGCGTGTGTAATTTTATTGGTAACAACTTTTTATTAATAATGCATTGTGCATAATATTTTTGGCATAATAAATAATTCCTTTATTAAGTTTGGCCTTTGTCTAATAATTGAACCACGTTACTGAAAGAGACTGGAATATTAGAACTGTATAATTTAGGTTATTTTCTGCTAAATTGTATTTCTAGAGTTAATGTGTAAAGTCTGGGTTTTTTCTTAGGATTTCCCCTTTAATAAATTTTAGGTGGTGGCAGTATTTGAGCTATAGGATTGTTGGTTTAGTGTGGGTGGCATTAAAAAGGGAGTTTAGGGCATTTCTCTTACGTCTAGTACAGACTAGGGAGTGGGATTCACCCTTGCACCCACTAAACTGAATCACAAGCTTGCCTGGTGTGGCTAGATTGTGACCTATAGGTGACAGAAAAGGGGGCTGATAACCCTTTCTGTGCCAAATAAGTGACTGGCGCAGGGTTGGATAACCTTGGTTCGTCACAAATTGGTGGGCAGCGGTGTAGATAAAAAAAAAAATTATTATTAGATTTTATTGCTTGTGGATTTGCTAGTGTGAAAATCCCGGTACTAAAAGAAATTGTTTCTTACAATTTCCAAAGGCTAAAACACAGTGCATTATATAGTCACACATTGCAAACAGTCCCCTTCCCTATTCTCTGTTTTTCTTTTCTATTTTATTTTTGCTATGGAGGCATACAAGCAGCGATCTAGAGAGGCACTTATACTCCTATGCCAGGAGCGGGATATTGCAATACGTTCAAAGAACAAAGATTCACTAATACAAGCTCTTGTTGAATATTATAACAGCCAAATCACACCAGTTGAAGTCTCAGGAGAGATGTCTGCAGCTGTGGGCGGTGATTCATCAGGATCTGGGGATCCATTGGACTGTTATTTGCAAACTGTTCTTAAACAGATGGGCTCAGTGGATGCAAGTTTGCGCATGGAACTGATTACAAAGTTTTATGAAAGACAGGCTGCTGAACGACAGGCTACTCTGGCAGCTGAGAGACAGGCTGCTGAACGACAGGCTGCTGTGGCTGAGAGACAGGCGTCTCTGGCAGCTGAGAGAGAGGCTCTGGCAGCTGAGAGACAGGCTGCTGAACGACAGGCGGAGAGAGAGTATCAGCTACAGCTTGCACGGTTGGAGAGAGGGATGGTCTCACCTGTTGTTAGTGAACCTAGAGACCACCCTGCTCCCAGAGTGCGTGCAGAGAATTTTCCCACCCTGGAGAAAGATGGAGATGTGGATGTATTCCTGCGTAGCTTTGAGAAAGTTTGCAGACAGTTCCAGTTGCCAAGGGAGCAGTGGGCCAAGTACCTTACCCCTGGCCTGAAAGGTCCTGCACTGGAGGCGTTTGCTGAACTACCCCCAGAGTTTGATCAGGACTATGATTCCATTAAAGCTGCACTGCAGAGGAGATACAATCTTACTCCTGAAGTTTACCGAAAGAAATTCCGTTCTCTGCAGAAAGGTTTGTCAGAGAGCTATATTACAGCTGTTGGGAACTTGAGGACAGCCTTTAAACAGTGGGTCAGAGGATTAAAAGTTGCCACTATGGAGGAGCTGGAAGATTTGATTGTCAAGGAGCAGTTTATGCAGCTGTGCCCAGCCGGAGTTCAAGAATGGGTTTTAGATCGGAAGCCCATAACAGCATTGGATGCTGGCGAGCTGGCTGATTTTTACACAGCTATCAGGTCTCCAGAGAATGGGAGGAAATCCTTTTCTAAGGGGGGATCCACCTGTAAAGGAGCTGCTGCACTACCCCCCTTCACAAAACCTGCTGTGCCTTTATCCAGTGGGTCTGCTCCCTCTGGGAAAGGAGGGGCGAGTGCTGCATCTGGGCAGGGGGATACCCGCAGATGTTTTGTTTGCAACAAAGTGGGCCACATCAGCTCCACTTGCCCAGAGAGGATTAACTTGGGGCAATCAGCTGGAGGGAGTAATCCCTCAGAAGTACCAGCATCTGTTTTGTTTGTTACCTGTCCAGAGGAAAACAACCATGAGAACTTGCAACCTGTGACTGTTGGAGATAAGGTAACCCTAGGGCTAAGGGACACAGGTGCAGAAGTGACTATGGTGCATCCAAAGCTAGTGAACTCTGAGAACATTATCCCTGGAAAGACTCTAGCAGTTAAAGGGATTGGGGGAATGAAACCTGCAGTGCCTATGGCACGTGTATATCTTGATTGGGGAGTGGGGAGAGGTTTAAGAAATGTGGGGGTATCTGAAAATATTCCTAATGATGTCTTACTGGGTACTGATTTGGGTAGATTGTTATCTCTCTATGTGCCTGACAATGCTACATGTGACCTAGTGACATTAGTTGCAGACCCTTATGTGGAAAGGGCTGTGTGTAAAAATGCTCAGAGACATTATGACCAGGAGGGAGGACAGAGTGCATGTGTGCGCAGGGCTGTGCCTGAACTGGGGGTGTCTATGCTGAGAGGTGAAGCTGTACGAGGAGATACTGACTGGGGAGAATGACAGCAGACGGTGTGTGTCTTCCTGTACTTAAACCAGCAGTATCGGCAGTATTACCATTAGCTGTACAGGGTGAGACTGATGGGGGAGAAAGGCAGATAGACTGTGTGGGTCTGTCTGTGCCTGAACTGAGTTTACCTGTACAGGGAGAAGCTGTTTGTGAGAGAAGGCAGATGAGGGGTGCGTGTCTGCCTGTGATTGAATCAGTGGATTCTATGGAAGGAGGTGAGATTGACGGGGGAGAGAATGACTGGGTGACTGGGCCGCTGGATGATGTGTGCCAGTCTCTGCCAGGGACAATTCCGTACCCTGTGAAAAGACACAATAGTTGGGATAAATGGCAGAAGGAAGATGTGTGCTTGTCTGCACCAGTGTCAAAAGGACCCCAGATTCTGTGTGATTATGCAAAGTGGCAGACTGACTGTGAGAGAGAGCAGGGGGGCAAACTAGCCCACTCTATGACAGAAGCAGCAAAGCCACAGATTTCAGAGTGTGTGGGGGAGGAGGGTACAGCATACTCTTTGAGGGACCCCCAGAGTGAGTGTGAAAGATTATGGGTGACAGAGACCCCAGTAACCTCAGCTGTGACCTATAAACAGACTGCACAGGCTAGGGGACAGAGACTGACACAGGCACAGGGGGGAGAAGTACAGAGAAGTGTATTTACACAGCCCCACAGTGCCATTCAGCAAATACACTGATAGATGTGCAGCATCAGTGTCTTCAGCAGTTAGATCGCACAGTGAGGAGGAGGGGGGCGGTTAGTCAACCCCCTACCAACCATAACAGAATGCAGGAGTACAGGAATTCTACTCCAGTGGGAGGGCAAGAGCCTATGGTAGTTAAGCAGCAACTGACAACACCCAATATGTTTAGAGAGCACACCATAGGTAGCAAGACACTAGGTTTCACAGGCACCTCTGTAACAGGGGATGATGTGTTATTCATGGATAAGATGCAAACCTTATTGGGGGAGGTACCTGCAAAACCCAGAGATGCCATATTCGCACAAAAACAGTTGCAGGAGTTTACTGCCAGAGAGGGAGTGTGTGAGATGGTCCATAATGTTCTTGTACTCATGCCCATGAGACAGAACAAACTAGAGGCTTCCTGGGAGGGGCCCTGCAATATATTCAATCGGTTGGGTAGAGCAACTAGTGTGTCACTTTTAAAAGGAGGGCATCCTGCTGCCAAAACTGCTAGTTGCAATCTGTCTGGCAACGGTGTTCTCACCGCAAGGGGAAGCTCCTTTTGATACGCATCGGGAGTGGCTCATAGCCACCCCCTTTTGCGTCTCTTATTGGGGGAGGTGTCACGAATATCTCAGGATTCAGCTGCTAAGGAGTTAACTTTGTGTAGCTTGGACTCAAAACAGTTATTTGTTTTTCAAGAAGAATTGTGTTTGTGTCTTCTTTGAAGTGCCAGGAGCATCATAAATGCTTGGCAGTGTAAACAGGACAGACTTTTATGGCCTAAGCTGTCTGTAACAGGGCATGATGTAGAACAGGGGCCCCCAGCACATCTCATGAGGAGGTCAATAAAGGGACATGGGTTATGTATATATGTGTTTTAAAACTGCTATACCCTTAAAGGAAGGTAAATATGACAACCTATGGCATATTTGATATCAAACCGACTCTCCCAATAAAACTAAAAGGTTCTAGATATGTAAATATAGAAATTTCTTACCTAGCAGAAATTATACCGGATTGTATAAATTCAGGCAAGAAATTAGTCTATTGAAGGTTGTAAAGACAGGGGGGTTTCTTAGCCCGCCCAGGAGGGTGTGGTTAAGCAACCTGATCTCTGAAAAGTAGGGTTTAAGAATCTTATTTTTTAACAATAAGATGTTCATTCTACATGGGAGGCTGCTTGCTACAGCGTGAGTGACAACTTTTCTTCTTGCCCATCTCCCTGGGGGCAGACTCATATGCTAGTGAAGTATTAGGTCTGTTATTTTTCTCCTTTTTATTTTAAAACACTGTTTGCGTGTGTAATTTTATTGGTAACAACTTTTTATTAATAATGCATTGTGCATAATATTTTTGGCATAATAAATAATTCCTTTATTAAGTTTGGCCTTTGTCTATTAATTGAACCACGTTACTGAAAGAGACTGGAATATTAGAACTGTATAATTTAGGTTATTTTCTGCTAAATTGTATTTCTAGAGTTAATGTGTAAAGTCTGGGTTTTTTCTTAGGATTTCCCCTTTAATAAATTTTAGGTGGTGCCAGTATTTGAGCTATAGGATTGTTGGTTTAGTGTGGGTGGCATTAAAAAGGGAGTTTAGGGCATTTCTCTTACATCTAGTACAGACTAGGGAGTGGGATTCACCCTTGCACCCACTAAACTGAATCACAAGCTTGCCTGGTGTGGCTAGATTGTGACCTATAGGTGACAGAAAAACGGGCTGATAACCCTTTCTGTGCCAAATAAGTGACTGGCGCAGGGTTGGATAACCTTGGTTCGTCACAATTAGGATATGCCTCGTTCAATGTTTATTCTAGTTGTGACAGTTAGAAAGAGCATACTATGGTTTAGTTCTGTATTATTATTAGTTGAGGGGTTAAACTTGTATTGGGTCACAATGTGCAATATGCTTAGAACTGTGATATAGGAAATGACCAACTTTTTTAACAGTGAGAATATATAGAGCACATTTTGTAATTTCTTTTTCTGTCTCCCAATAGCCTCATCATATGCTCAATAAAGCTGCATTTTTTTCCAAAGATATAGATATATCCTTTAGCCATACAGGGCTTTTTTCTTCTCTATAGCCTTTATTTAATTGTCCATAGATTTTATCATTAGAAAATTCTTTGCACCCTAAGCTTGCTCTTAGCTATCAACAAGCTCCTACCCCCCACACACAAACTAATATACTCTAGCAAGGTATATTTGGCTTAGAGTATTTTTTCGCGGTTTCCCTCGTAACATACCGCAACAATCAATTCAATTTTATTAAAACTGACTACAATAATATGTTACGTGATGCTTATTGAAATTGATCTCTTTATAGATAGGTTCCTCAACTGTAATTAAGACATGACTAATCTGCTTTTCTCTTTTTTAGTTTAATGGGAGGATGGAATATAGTTTCGTCTATTAGGGATTTTTACTAGGAAATTGAACAGTCATGCATATACACTAATTTAGTAGCAGGCTACTTTATGCTCTCTTACATTTTTGGCTGCCAATGGGTATAGGGTCGATACCCATGTGGCAATAAGTATTTGCATACAAGGTATTACAATACCTGCCGGGATATTTCCTATATCAAATCCTTATCACTATTGTTTTTCCTTTTTATTTCCGTTCCTCCCCATACCCTTACTTCCATATATCTTTACCAATAGTGGCTTTATAATGTTTTGTCTTATAAGCAGAAAACTTAGGCTACAGTTGCACCTAGTGATTAACCTATTATTGCTTAGCTTAGCCTTTCAGTTCTTTATTTAACAGGGTGTGTACTTACAATTTAGATTTGTGAGGAACCTTATGGCAAGATCGTATTCATATAACACATGTTACATTTACCAATTCCCTTTTACTAAAATTCATAAGTATATTCATGCCAGTTTCAAATTTAGCTTGGTCAGTCTTATCCTGTTAAAGATAACAAAAAAGAAAAAAAAAAAAAGAGGTTCACATTTCAAGACCCATAAGTGGTCTAATTTGATTGAGTTGGGCGAGTAATGTGTATATCTATGTTTTGGATATTGTAGAAAGCAAGAAGTGCTAGACTTTAACCCTGTGTGTTATTTAAATGATCAATCTCGCTACTAATCTAAAAGTATATGTAGTACAGTGCCTATACATCTGGTAAGCAGATTCATTACCAATATATACCATATTACATGAGACGGATTACACTATGAGGCGCCCTCTTGTTTTTTTTTTTTTTTTTTTGTTTTTTTTTTTAGTTTATTAGTTTATTTAACCACGAACAGTGGTAAATGCAGTGCCTATGTAATCATGCATATACATCGTGAGAACAAATCTCTAATTGTAATATGGACAAATGAACTATAATTAATATGAACTGCAATCAGAAGTGGGTAGTTCTGACCCCTAAAAAGTAAGAAGGAAAGAAACAAGGCAACACCTCCACTAGAGGGTGGCTTCCCAACCTGGGCGAAAAATGGCCACCATAGTGATCCTTGAGGATCTATGCTTGTTTAACTTAAGGTCTCCAAAACCAACAGTACTTTATAAACAAAGTACCTTTTAAGTATTAATAAAGCGTCAATCAAGTACATATGTTATGGCTGTCCAGCAACACCTCCACCAGAGGGTAGCTTCGCTACACGGGCTGCCTTAGTGACCCGTGAGGATATATGCTGGAGTTAACATTAAGTCGTAAATAATGAGGTACATAAGGTAATAAAGTGGTAAGCGTAACATGATAAGGTGTACAACACCTATTTCAGAGGACACCACTATAATATAATAGTACATGGTATCATAAAATGAATAATTATGTAGGATCTATGTACACCCCCAGTTAAATCAAGTCGCCACCAGAACAAGGTTGGATATAATGTGAGGCGCCCTCTTTTTGTTCTTACATTTATCTAGATTTCCCTGTACACAGGGTTCAAGAGAAGCCGCCCTTTTACACACACCGGAGACATCATCTATTACCTAGGATCCTACATTGGGACTTATAGAAACTTTTGTAACAAACAACAAATTGGTAACATTTGGATATTACATGAACTTATATTAGCGCACCTCTTTTTGTTCCCCTTTGGGTTCCCTTTTCAAAGGATCAGGACATTGCTTGGTTTGTTGCTGACTACTGACTCTAAACTTACATATGGAGCTTCCTATGGCATTCCCGGTACCGAATGGTATGGACCCCAGTGTGAGCAGCAGTGACCGGACCTTGTGCAGTGGTCCTGGATTTAGATGTCACTGGTTGTTGTGGTAACGAGCCCCTCAGGGAGCTTTGTCACTGGCCGCTCTTGGTAACTGGAGCCGCCTACTGGGTCTGACAATGCAGGTACTAGAGATGCAGGAGTTACCCAAACACAGCAACAAGGTGGCGGGTATAACAGTTGTCACACTCCAAGGGGTCAGAGGTGAGATCGGAAGTTCAGCGGTCCAAGGATAGACCGCAAATGTATTAGCAACAAACCACATAATTCTAAAACAGAAAACGGCAAAGGGACTGGTAAGGACAACTTCCAATAATATATAAAAAATCAAAACGCTTTAATGTTACAGAGAAACGCGTTTCTCGACCAACACTGGTCGTTTCTTCAGGTTTGACAAAGAAGCTGTTTGTAGCATTACTGGAAGCTGTGCAGTGCTGAAAGTTTACAGCTTAAAATACAACAGGGAGACCCCATCCAGTGTACTAGCCACTGTTTGAGTGCTAGTCTGCCCTATTGCACCGGTCACAGTATGGTGCATATACGTCTGGTAAGCAGATTCATTACCAATATATACCATATTACATGAGACGGATTACACTATGAGGCGCCCTCTTTCTGTTCTTACATTTATAATGTCCTGATCCTATCCACCAGCATCCACAGGGCACAGAAGGACATGGCTGGCAGATGGGCTCAGCCAAGGGGTCCACAAGGCCAGTCTGGGGGGCACAGTGGCAAACGTAGGCGGGGATGGCAGCCAGACTGAGGGCAGTAGTGGGACCAAGGCTTTGGACACTATGGGGAGCCAGGCTGGTGCACTTTGGAAAATACAGATGAAGCTGGCAGCCAGGCTTTGAGTAGTGGGGGGTACCAGGCACGGAGAACTGGGGAAAAGAAAGGGGCCAGGCAGTTGGGATGAGGAGATAAGCATTGGGATCAGATTACAAGCATGGAAACAAACAAAATATTCTGGGACCCGTTCAAGGTTTAGTGGGAACTTGGAAGGGAACAGGTGGATGAGTTTGGTCATCCCAGGGAATCAGCAAGTAAAGCAAATTCACAGATGTGTTCTCCTCCTGCTAAATCAGAGGCAGATGAGTTACCTGAGATGGCCAGAAAGATAAACTGCCCTGCCAGCCGCCTGGCTAAAGTTTCCATTTGGCAAGGACCATCATCCATTTTTCTGTCAAAATTTGCTACCTCGTAATACACAAGCATATACACAGTCATGTGGTAGCAAAATTTGATGAACAAATTAATCTGATGATCCAAAAATAACCTGTATTTTTTACCTTATATACATTCATAGCTTTATGTTTATAACTAGATATGTATATAAGTTAAAACAATGCAGGTTATTTCTGAATCATCAGATTCATGTCTAAGTCGAAATTTGCTACCACATGACTGTGCATGCGCTCGTTTTTTCTGCCCTTGGGAAACACCATTCGCTATTGATTTCAGTAGAAAAAGTTGCCCAGATCTTTTGGAATCAGACGGCTAGATTTGGAGTTTTGTCGGTAACGACCCGAAAAACTAACGCCGGCTTTTTTCTGGCCGCACCATAAAAATAACTCTGGTATTGAGAGTCCACAGAATGGCTGCGTTAGGCTCCAAAAAAGGAGCGTAGAGCATATTTAACGCAGCTTCAACTCTCGATACCAGAGTTGCTTACGCAAGCGGCCAGCCTCAAAAACGTGCTCGTGCACGATTCCCCCATAGGAAACAATGGAGCTGTTTGAGCTGAAAAAAAACCAAACACCTGCAAAAAAGCCGCGTTCAGCTCTTAACGCAGCCCCATAGTTTGCTATGGGGAAACACTTCCTACGTCTGCACCTAACACTATAACATGTACCCCGAGTCTAAACACCCCTAACCTTACACTTATTAATCCCTAATCTGCCGCCCCCGCTATCGCTGACACCTGCATTTTATTTTTAACCCCTAATCTGCCGCTCCGTAAACCGCCGCTACTTACGTTATCCCTATGTACCCCTAATCTGCAGCCCCTAACACCGCTGACCCCTTTATTATATTTATTAACCCCTAATCTGCCCCCCTCAACGTCGCCTCCACCTGCCTACACTTATTAACCCCTAATCTGCCGAGCGGACCGCACCGCTATTATAATAAAGTTATTAACCCCTAATCTGCCTCACTAACCCTATAATATATAGTATTAACCCCTAATCTGCCCTCCCTAACATCGCCGACACCTAACTTCAATTATTAACCCCTAATCTTCCGACCGGAGCTCACCGCTATTCTAATAAATGGATTAACCCCTAAAGCTAAGTCTAACCCTAACACTAACACCCCCCTAAATTAAATATAATTTTAATCTAACGAAATTAATTAACTCTTATTAAATAAATTATTCCTATTTAAAGCTAAATACTTACCTGTAAAATAAACCCTAATATAGCTACAATATAAATTATAATTACATTGTAGCTATTTTAGGATTAATATTTATTTTACAGGCAACTTTGTAATTATTTTAACCAGGTACAATAGCTATTAAATAGTTAAGAACTATTTAATAGTTACCTAGTTAAAATAATTACAAAATTACCTGTAAAATAAATCCTAACCTAAGTTACAATTAAACCTAACACTATACTATCATTAAATTAATTAAATAAAATACCTACAATTACCTACAATTAAACCTAACACTACACTATCAATACATTAATTAAATACAATATCTACAAATAACTACAATGAAATAAACTAACTAAAGTACAAAAAATAAAAAAGAACTAAGTTACAAAAAATAAAAAAATATCTACAAACATAAGAAAAATATTACAACAATTTTAAACTAATTACACCTACTCTAAGCCCCCTAATAAAACAACAAAGCCCCCCAAAATAAAAAATGCCCTACCCTATTCTAAATTACTAAAGTTAAAAGCTCTTTTACCTTACCAGCCCTGAACAGGGCCCTTTGCGGGGCATGCCCCAAGAAGTTCAGCTCTTTTGCCTGTAAAAAAAAAACATACAATACCCCCCCCCAACATTACAACCCACCACCCACATACCCCTAATCTAACCCAAACCCCCCTTAAATAAACCTAACACTAAGCCCCTGAAGATCATCCTACCTTGTCTTCACCTCACCAGGTATCACCGATCCATCCTGGCTCCAAAATCTTCATCCAACCCAAGCGGGGGTTGGCGATCCATCATCCGGTGGCTGAAGAGGTCCAGAAGAGGCTCCAAATTCTTCATCCTATCCGGGAAGAAGAGGCGATCCGGACCGGCAACCATCTTGATCCAAGCGGCATCTTCTATCTTCATCCGATGACGACCGGCTCCATCCTGAAGACCTCCACCGCGGACCCATCTTCTTCCGGCGACGTCCAACTGAAGAATGACGGTTCCTTTAAGGGACGTCATCCAAGATGGCGTCCCTCGAATTCCGATTGGCTGATAGGATTCTATCAGCCAATCGGAATTAAGGTAGGAATATTCTGATTGGCTGAAGGAATCAGCCAATCAGAATCAAGTTCAATCCGATTGGCTGATCCAATCAGCCAATCAGATTGAGCTCGCATTCTATTGGCTGTTCCGATCAGCCAATAGAATGCGAGCTCAATCTGATTGGCTGATTGGATCAGCCAATCGGATTGAACTTGATTCTGATTGGCTGATTCCATCAGCCAATCAGAATATTCCTACCTTAATTCCGATTGGCTGATAGAATCCTATCAGCCAATCGGAATTCGAGGGACGCCATCTTGGATGACGTCCCTTAAAGGAACCGTCATTCTTCAGTTGGACGTCGCCGGAAGAAGATGGGTCCACGGTGGAGGTCTTCAGGATGGAGCCGGTCGTCATCGGATGAAGATAGAAGATGCCGCTTGGATCAAGATGGTTGCCGGTCCGGATCGCCTCTTCTTCCCGGATAGGATGAAGACTTTGGAGCCTCTTCTGGACCTCTTCAGCCACCGGATGATGGATCGCGAACCCCCGCTTGGGTTGGATGAAGATTTTGGAGCCAGGGCGGATCGGTGATACCTGGTGAGGTGAAGACAAGGTAGGATGATCTTCAGGGGCTTAGTGTTAGGTTTATTTAAGGGGGGTTTGGGTTAGATTAGGGGTATGTGGGTGGTGGGTTGTAATGTTGGGGGGGGGGTATTGTATGTTTTTTTTTTACAGGCAAAAGAGCTGAACTTCTTGGGGCATGCCCCGCAAAGGGCCCTGTTCAGGGCTGGTAAGGTAAAAGAGCTTTTAACTTTAGTAATTTAGAATAGGGTATGGCATTTTTTATTTTGTGGGGCTTTGTTGTTTTATTAGGGGGCTTAGAGTAGGTGTAGGAATTGTATTTATTTAATTTATTGATAGTGTAGTGTTAGGTTAATTGTAGGTAATTGTAGGTAGTTTATTTAATTAATTTATTGATAGTGTAGTGTTAGGTTTAATTGTAACTTAGGTTAGTATTTATTTTACAGGTAATTTTGTAATTATTTTAACTATTTTAGCTATTAAATAGTTCTTAACTATTTAATAGCTATTGTACCTGGTTAAAATAAATACAAAGTTACCTGTAAAATAAATA